>NW_025544725.1:0-37986 GCF_011800055.1 Colletotrichum gloeosporioides
TAACCCTAACCCTAACCCTAACCCTAACCCTAACCCTAACCCTAACCCTAACCCTAACCCGAACCCTAACCCTAACCCTAACCCTAACCCTAACCCTAACCCTAACCCTAACCCTAACCCTAACCCTAACCCTAACCCTAACCCTAACCCTAACCCTAACCATAGATAGAAACTAAATCCTAAGGCTAAAGATTAATCCCTAACACCTAACAGGAAGGTCTAAATTTTCCCTAAGCTTCACTAAGTAACAGGCTTAGTAGATAAAAACTAGATCCTAAAGCTTAAGATTAATCCTTAGTACCTAATAGGAAGGTCTAAATTATCCCTAAACTTCACTAGGTAATAAGCCTAGTAGATAGAAACTAGATCCTAAAGCTTAAGATTAATCCCTAATACCTAATAGGAAGGTCTAAATTATCCCTAAACTTCACTAAGTAATAAGCCTAATAGATAGAAACTAAATCCTAAAGCTTAAGATTAATCCCTAGTAGTTATAAGGGTTAAATAAATACTAAGTAATACTAAATAATAGAGATAAGGGATAAATAGAAGAAGACTTCTAATAATATAGATAATAGTAGTATTCTGCTATACTATAAAATATAACCCCTTAATAGTACTTTAGAAGTATAGTTATTTATATCTAATATAAATATAATAAATAAAGAAATTTAGCTAAAATAAATATAGATAGGAAAGTTTAAATAGATCCTAAGTTTTACTAGGTAATAAGACCATAAGATAGAAACAAGCTCCTAAAACTTTAAAAGTTAGCCTTAATAGCTAAAAGGGGTAAATAAACGCTAGATAACACTAGATAATAATATTACTATTAGGGAATAAGCTTCTAAGGTAATAAAGTTATACTAAGTAGAAAATTATATAAAGGAATATCTCAGCTATAATAAAGCTAAAGATTAGTAAAGTAGATTTAGTTAAGGAGAAGAATAATATTAAATATTATAGTAGCCTTTATAACTAAAATATAAGTATAATACGCTATAAAGAATAAGGTAGTAAATAGACTATAAATACTACTAGATAATACTAAATAAAGATAGAAATAAGTAAAAATCAGCCTTTATAGCTTATAAATAATTATTAGTATACTAAGTTTAGGATAAAAACCAGCTTCTTTTTTTAGTAATATAAATCTCTAAACCTAAGTTTAAGATAAAAATCAGTTTTTCCTTTAGGGTAAAAATTTCTAAACCTAGGTTTAAGATAAAAACTAGCTTCTTTTTTTAGTAATATAAATCTCTAAACCTAAGTTTAGGATAAAAAGTCGCTATAATTTAAGGATATAAATTTCTAAACCTAGGTTTAGGATGAAAACTAGCCTCTTTTTTTTATAATCTAAATTTCTAAACCTAAGTTTAAGATCAAAAGTCGCTATAATTAAGGGATATAAATTTCTAAACCTAGGTTTAAGATAAAAACTAGCTTCTTTTTTTTAGTAATATAAATCTCTAAACTTAGGTTTAAGATGAAAATCAGTTTTCTAGCTTCCTTTTTTAGTAATATAAATCTCTAAACTTAAGTTTAGGATGAAAATTAGTTTTCTAGCTTCCTTTTTTAGTAATATAAATCTCTAAACCTAGGTTTAGGATGAAAATTAGTTTTTCCTTTAAGGTGAAAATTTCTAAACCTAGGTTTAGGATAAAAACTAGCTTCTTTTTTTAGTAATCTAAATTTCTAAACCTAAGTTTAGAATTAAAAGTCGCTATATTTTAAGGATCTAAATTTCTAAACCTAAGTTTAAAATAAAAATCAGTTTTTCCTTTAGGATATAAATTTCTAAACTTAGGTTTAGGATGAAAACCAACTTCTTTTTTTAGTAATATAAATCTCTAAACCTAGGTTTAGGATGAAAATTAGTTTTTCCTTTAGGGTGAAAATTTCTAAACCTAGGTTTAGGATGAAAACTAGCTTCTTTTTTTAGTAATCTAGATTTCTAAACCTAGGTTTAAGATTAAAAGTCGCTATATTTTAAGGATATAAATTTCTAAACCTAGGTTTAAGATAAAAATTAGTTTTTCCTTTAGGATATAAATTTCTAAACCTAGGTTTAAGATAAAAATCAGTTTTCTAGCTTCCTTTTTTAGTAATATAAATCTCTAAACCTAGGTTTAGGATAAAAATTAATTTTTCCTTTAGGGTGTAAATTTCTAAACTTAGGTTTAAGATAAAAATCAGTTTTCTAGCTTCTTTTTTTAGTAATATAAATCTCTAAACCTAGGTTTAGGATAAAAATTAGTTTTTCCTTTAAGGTGTAAATTTCTAAACCTAGGTTTAAGATAAAAACCAGCTTCTTTTTTTAGTAATCTAGATTTCTAAACCTAGGTTTAAGATCAAAAATTACTATATTTTAAGGATCTAAATTTCTAAACCTAGGTTTAAGATTAAAAGTCGCTATATTATGAGGATCTAAATTTCTAAACCTAAGTTTAAAATCAAAAGTTACTATATTATAAGGATCTAAATTTCTAAACCTAAGTTTAAGATTAATTTTAAGCTGAAAGTTATAAGCTTTTTACTAATATAAATTTCTAAACTTATATTTAAGATAAAAAATCGCCACTTTTCAGTAATATAAAATTTTAAATCTTAGTTATTATACACTAAAACTTATAATAAATAATACTCTATAGCTAGAAAGTAACTTTTCTATAACTTAAAGTATATAAAACACTATATCGTTTTTAAGATTAACTATATAGTATTACTCTATTTTTAGCCTTATATATATAGTATAGTTTTATAATAAGGNGTTAACTATATAGTATTACTCTATTTTTAGCCTTATATATATAGCATAATTTTATAATAAAGTTATCTAATTATATATTATATAAAGACCTATATAATATTACATAAGCCTAACCTACTACAGATAATATTACATTACATACCTATAATATATCTAACTATCCCTTCTACATCCTAAAACAACTTCCTTCTATCCTCTTATTACTACTCCTAAACTTCCTCTATCCTTTTGTTCTATATATATATAGATTCTAATATACTATCACTAATTCTTTATAAATAATACTTATAATTAGCACCTACTTTATTATATATTATCTATAGTTTCTATTCAGCTAGCTACTTTAAAAGCCTTTAGTACTATAAGTAGCTATTAAGCTAGCTTTCTAGATATCAATTTAATATTCTAGAAGCTATTAGCTGCTATATACCTTTCTATATATAAGCTTAAGATTCTAATAGCTAGTTTTTACTAAATAGGATTTCTAAACCTAAATTTAGGATTCTAATAGCTAGTCTTTAGTAAGCTATATTTCTAAACCTAAGTTTAAAATTCTAATAGCTAGTCTTTACTAAATAAGATTTCTAACCTTAAGTTTAGAATTCTAATAGCTAATTTTTAATAGGTAGGATTTCTAAACCTAAATTTAAGATTCTAATAGCTAGTTTTTACTAAGTAGGATTTCTAAACCTAAGTTTAAGATTCTAATAGCTAATTTTTAATAAGTAGGATTTCTAAACCTAAGTTCAAGATTCTAATAACTAGTTTTTACTAAGTAGGATTTCTAAACCTAGGTTTAAAATTCTAATAGCTAGTTTTTACTAAGTAGGATTTCTAAACCTAAGTTTAAGATTCTAGTAGCTAATCTTTACTAAATAGGATTTCTAAACCTAGGTTTAAAATTCTAATAGCTAATTTTTAGTAGGTAGGATTTCTAAACCTAGGTTTAAGATTCTAATAGCTAGTCTTTATTAAGTAGGATTTCTAAACCTAAGTTTAAGATTCTAATAGCTAATTTTTAGTAAGTAGGATTTCTAAACCTAAGTTTAGGATTCTAATAGCTAGTTTTTACTAAATAGGATTTCTAAACCTAAGTTTAAAATTCTAATAACTAGTTTTTACTAAGTAGGATTTCTAAACCTAGGTTTAAGATTCTAATAGCTAATCTTTACTAGGCAGGATTTCTAAACCTAAGTTTAGGATTCTAATAGCTAATTTTTAGTAGGTAGGATTTCTAAACCTAAGTTTAAGATTCTAATAGCTAGTCTTTATTAAATAGGATTTCTAAACCTAAGTTTAAGATTCTAATAGCTAATTTTTACTAGGTAGGATTTCTAAACCTAAGTTTAAGATTCTAATAGCTAGTCTTTACTAAGTAGGATTTCTAAACCTAAGTTTAAGATTCTAATAGCTAGTTTTTACTAAGTAGGATTTCTAAACCTAAGTTTAAGATTCTAAGAACTAGCTTTTACTAAGTAGGTTTTCTAAACCTATATTTAGAATTTTACAATTATAGTTATTTCTACCTCCCCTAATATAAATCGATTTTTTTTCTATATAGCTAGCCTTAACCTTAAACCCTTAGCAGCTGTTTCCTTATATTATAAGCTATATATCTAGCTCTTTATTTTATTACTTATTACCTATAGATTTATCCCTAAAGTCTTAGCTGCTAAGCATACTATATATATACTAAATATATAAATATCTAAGTATCCTTTTACTTATTGCTAATATCTTACTTATTATATTACTATCTACTACTAAGCTTTATTAGTAATAATATCACTCTTATTCTTAACACTAGTTAAGAGGCCTTATAGCTTAGTAGTAGAGCGCTCTTCTAGCTAAAGAGAAGATTTAGGTTTAAATCTAAGTAGGGTTATTTATTTTTTCCTTCTTTTTTATATTTCTTTTTACTCTTTCCCCCCCTCTTTATAATTAGCTAGCTAACGCCTTCTACCTTAGTTTTATCGCTCTGCCTTACTATTTAAACTAAGCTAATAGTAGTAAGCCTTACTCTTATCTTAGGTTTAGTAATATCACCTATAAGCGTTACTTTTTGCTAACTTAGTAATCTATTAAGCTAACTTCTAACGCTTAATATATATTAAAAGGCCTAAGTAGGAGAATAGTAGTAAGCTAAATTACTAGCTAAAAGCTTATTAGCTTAATTAGTTAAGTACTCTTCTAGCTAAAGAGAAGATCTAGGTTTAAGTCTTAAGTAGGCCTCTTTTTTATACCCTCTATTGCTTATTTATTTCTTCCCTATTATGCTACTATAGAGGTATAATAGTATAGTAGCTAGTTATAATACTAGTTTAGGATGCACCTATAGGCTGCTGCTAAGCTAGGTAGGTTTAATTTATATATATATCTGAAATAACTATTATATATATAAAACTATAGCTATATATACTTTAAAGGTATAAAATATTATAGAGATATTACTAGTTAGGATAAGAGGCCTACTAGCTTAATTAGTAGAGCTCCCCTCTAGTTAAGGGGAAGGTTTAAGTTTAAGTTTTAAGCAGGTTATAACTTTTGCAGCTTTTTTCTATATAACCTTTTACTTTAATCTTAAATATCTAGTCTGTTTTATTATAAGCCTCTCTATTAGTAATAAATATTTTGTTTAGGTTTTATTTTGTTTATATTCTTAGTTTTAAGTTATTAGAGTGTGATATCTTATATATACTTATAAATATATTAATAAAATTCCCTCTCCTATAAGGTACTACTTAGCCTCATATTATATATTATATCTAGGTCTCTTATATCTCTAATCCTTATTTATACTCTCCTTCCTTAGGATAATAGTCCTATTAGCGAGGTATATAACTTTTTGATATAATAGTTAATATATCCTCTATATAATAGCTTAATAAGAGAGGTTAGTAGAGAAATGTATTACTTAGCTCTTATTAGATTTACCTGCTGAAATTAGAAAAGAAAAACTAAAAGTATCTATATCTCCTACTTAATTCCTATTATCTCTATTCCTTTATTTACCTATTTATTATATTTATATAACCTTATTAATCCTTAATAATACTTATATAACGCTCTATCTAAATGTTATCCTAGCTATTAAAGACTATACTGATAAAGTTATCTAGTTGTTTTATAGCTAACTATAGCTCTTAGAGTGTCTAGAGGAGGTCCTTTTGAGGCTATAGCTATAGGTTTATATTTTAGAGGCTATTATAGTTACTTTTTGAGGTAACCTAACTTAGCTTATATAATATCTAGTTGCTATACTTCTTATACTCTATAGCGCTATTAGTATTATAAGCCTCACACTATCCCTACGTTATACTATATTAATCTTCTTTATTATCTTAGCTATATTATAAGCTATCCTACTTAAACCCTTCTTCTAGGGGAATAAGGTAGGGTAGAGAAACTATATTATCCTTATAACTATAATGAGGGCTAGCTAAGCTAGGTCCTTTCTCTTAGCTATAGTTCTAAATTTATATAACTTAGGTATAACCTCTAGCGTTTCTAATAAAGAGCAAACAGTTAATATAATTATTAGCATTAGGTAATAGAGGGGGTTATTAATATTACTAGAGAGGATATTTATTATAAGCTAGTAGTAGTTTAGAACTTATATATCACCCTTACTAGAGAAGGTTACTTTAACTTAGAGGAACCTATTTATAATAAGGTAGGGGATATTAGTAAAGGGGAAGCTATTACTAAAGTTAATAGCTTTATACTTCTAGTAGAGCGTTTAGTTATATAGCATATTCTTATACTTAATCTATACCTCCTATACAGCATACCTCAGTAAGCTAGGTAGGCTTATAACTACTATATATATATATCTCTTATATAGGCAGATAATAGTTATAAATAATAGGCAGCCCTTAATAGTGTTAGGTGCTTACTTAATACTAACAGTATATAGTTAGCTTATAAGTATAGTGACCTATTTATCCTAGCTAAGCTTACTACTAGCTATAGCTACTTATAGCTGATCTAGCTAGGTAGAGTAAACTAAGGTGACTGCAGCCTACCCCTTCTTAGTAGTAATAGAGTAAACTAGCTTAGTAGTATAGTTATATTTAGTGTATAGCTTTAACTTAACTATCTTTAAGCGTAAGCTACTTAGTGTGAGAGCTTAGGTTAGCTCCTATAGCACTTTACTTATAAAAGCCTCTAGCATAGCTTCTTATGTAGTAATAATAGACTTATATACTGCTATCTAGTTAGAGGTAATTAGTATGCTTATAGGCTTAGCTACCTCCTATAGCTTATACTATAGCTAGCTTACTATAAATAGCTTTATCTAGGGGATCTATATCTTATATAGGAGCTCTATTATGAAGCTTATTATATCTGAGAGGCTCCTAAAGGTATCCTCACCTAGCTAGTTAAACTAAATATCTATCTTATAGCTAGTTACTATACTATTACTATAGTAGTAGTAGAGCTTATTAATATATAATAGCATAAGCCTACCTATCTTAGCTAAGTATAGCTATAGCTATATATTTATAATAGTACTACTACTAGCTAAGCTATCTAAACCTAAGACTATAAGGTTAATATAAGGCTATATATTAGACTAAAAGCTATCTAATATGCTAAGTAGCTAGAGTATTATTATTAAGAGGTAGTACTTATAGCTTATAAATATATACCCTCCTAGCTAGTTAAGAATTATAACAGCCTCACTATAGGCTAAGTTAAAGCTACGCTCCCCCCTAGCTATATAATACTACTCTATTTTACTAAGTGCTAGCTTAAATATATAAGAGTATATATATATTACCCTAGGGAAGACTTAAGGTAGGATAGAGGAGAAGAGGTAGATATATAACTTATACTTAGCGTAAAAGAAACATATAAGCTAGAAGATAAGATAGATTATAGTAGTAAACATCTACTCTATATAGTATATATAGTAGATATTTAGTAAGATAACTTACTCTATTTAGTATATAAACTCCTCTTAATAAATAGCAGTTTCTAGCTTTTATCTCTTACATGTAAATAGCTTAGACTATTCTAAGCTCCTTAGCGTTAGTTAGCTATAGATATATTACAGTATAGCCTCCTATTTATCTCTTATATATAATAAGGTAGATATATAAGATATTAGTGCTATTAGCGTAGCTGTTATATATCTCTTTATTATGAGGAGGGCGTTTAGGCTGTAATATACACTTTGCTTAATATTAGAGTAACTTTAGAAGTAGCTAAATAAGAGCATATTAGCGCTATTATTATAGTTATTTATATTACCCCTTATAGCTATATATAGGGGGTCTAGGAATATAAGTAGCTAGCTAGCTAAAAAGTTGCTATATTTAGGATAGAAAGCCTAGGGGTAGAATATATAGTTATAGCTACTAGAGAATATCTAGGCTACTATATTTTAGTCTACTAGGAGGTATTACGTCTAGCCCCTATCTAACTAGCTATAGATATAAATAGTAAGCATATAAGAGATAGTAGTAGTATTATCTAAGTTAAACTTAAAGCTAAGCTTAGTAACTAGCTTATAGAGCTTATTGCTCTCCTTAAGTATCTACTAATATATCTAGTTATTAGTGTTATAGGGGTAGCTATCCTCCTCTTATATTATAAGGCTTATACTACTCTTACTATTACTATTATTAAGGATAAAGCTATTTAGGCTAGCTTAGATATTATTCTCTGCTACTATATCTCTATCCTCTTTATTTTAGTTTATATCTACCTTACTATCTAACTCCCTAAAGGTATATATCTCTTATAGTAGGTTAAAGATCTCCTCTTTAACTTTAATCTCTAGGTTTACGTTGT
Source organism: Colletotrichum gloeosporioides (assembly GCF_011800055.1). NCBI lineage: Eukaryota > Fungi > Ascomycota > Sordariomycetes > Glomerellales > Glomerellaceae > Colletotrichum > Colletotrichum gloeosporioides. The sequence continues at coordinate 8,570 of NW_025544725.1, forward strand.
AGTTATATATATAGAAAGCTAGCTTATAGTGTTATTAGTATAATTTAGTATCTTACTTACTAGAGACTTATGCTACCTATCTATTTATAAACTATATCTAGAAGATATACTACTGCGTAGAGCTTATATACTAGCTGTTCTTATTATTAAGCTGCTAGTATGTATTAACACCCTTACTAAGTAGCTATAATAACTAAAAGATATTTATAATATAGGATATAAGTTTATAAGCTAGTCTGATTAGTATTCTACTATATAATAAACTCTACTGCTGCGCCTCCTACTAGCTATAGCTTACTGACGTTATTAACTAGGTGGTATTACCTACTAGTAGGTATATAATAATAAACTAGACCTCTTATATACTAGCCTATATAATCCTAAATATGTATCCTATTATATTAAATAAGACGCTACCTATATGCTTTATGTTATAAGGTGCGCTATACCTCTAGAATGAGATAATAATATTATTAAGGAGTGGTGCGCTAGGTCTTATAATTAGGTAGCTTAGCTTACCTATAATGCTAAAGAAGTTGAGGAAGAACTATAGAATAAAGGTGTCTATAACTTTAGCTTATATTACTTCTACTAATTAGGCCTTAAAATTAATTATATGCTTCACTTAGAGTATATTAAAGGTGTTAGCTAGCTTAAAGGTGTTTAATAGCACCTTAGAGATAAACTATATTACTATTCTTAGGTTATATTAGCTTCCCTACTGCTTATATATACTATATATACTAAGTAGTCTTAATACTTACTATAAAGCTAGTAGTAACTAGTGGAGTACTTAACTGCCTATCTCTATAGTTTACTATGTATACTAGGTATATTAACCTTATCTTCACAGTTATAACCTTTATTATCTATTACTTTATTAAGGCTTACTTTATAGTAATTATCCTCCTTAATAGCTAAGCTATCTCTCTGTAACTTATAAGTAGGGGGTGCTATAGGGTTAATACTAGTAGATATATTAGTAGGAGAGGTAGTATATAAGTCTTATTATAATTTTAATAGTTTAATTTAACTATTTTAGGTGGGATTAGTTATAATATAGTCCTTAGTAGATACTATAAACTGCTAGGTTTCTGCTTTTTATCTAAGCTTAAGCGTAAAGAGAGCTATATTACTTTATTCTTAGCAAGGATATCACCTAGCTAATAGAATATAAACATAATATTAAAACATTCTAATATATCTCTTTATAATACCTTATCTCTTAGGAGTGGAATTTTATTTAATTTGTTTTGCTATAGAGGGGAAAGGTATAATATACCCCTAGCTTGAGGAAAAAGCTTATCCTAAGTGCTTATTATCTAGCGTAGTATAATAACTAGGAAAGTATAGGATAATAATAAGATATTATATAGAGGCTGCTCTAGGATCTTAGAATATAGGGTGTTATATGATTTATACTTAAGGAATAGAGATAGGTATATAGATATATAAGATAAAAAAAGCCTTAAGGGGCTTATTTATAGTAGTAGGATGAGTAGATATAAGGCTTTAATCTAGAGTATAAGGCTAAATAGTTTTAAAAAGGGAGATAGGGAGAAAAGCCCCTTAGGGCTTCTTTATAATAGCAGAATAAGTAGATATAAGGCTTTAATCTAGAGTAAAGGGCTATAGAGTTTTATAAGAGGAGAAAAGTAGAAGCTTCTTAAGGCTTATTTATAGTAATAGAATAAGTAGATATAAGGCTTTAATCTAAAGTGAAGGGCTAAGTAGTTTTAGAAAGGGAGATAGAGAGAGAAGCCTCTAGGGGCTTTTTCTTTATATAAGTATTCTTATAGAAAAGGGAATATAAGCTTTAGAGCGTAAAGTTATATTATAACTAGGTATAATAAATATCTACTTTACTCTTAGGTATAAAAGTAAGAGATTATAATATATAGGTGTGTAATAGATAGGTATAGTTATATTATTTAGTGGGATAAAATAGGGGGTATAAGTATTAAAAATAAAACGTACTTATAATATTATAGCTTAGAGGTAAAGTTCTTTCTAAGCATCCTTTTAGACTACCCCCCTATACTTTATTACCTTCTCTCTCCCTTAATCTTTAAGTAGCTAGCTAGCTAAAAGAACCTCCCTTAAGCTTCGTAAAGCTATTAGTCTATTACTTTCCTATTTTAAAACCTAATTTTTAAGCTACTATTATTATTCTACTAGAGGGGGTAATAGCTAGCAATAGGAGCCTTATAGCTAGTAAAGTAGTCTTTAACCTTTTTTGCTAGCTATTAAACAGCTAATAGGGGGAGATTAATAAGGCCTACCCTTCTACGTCTAATAGTATATAGAGCGCCTTAATGTAGCTGAGGCTAGCCCTATAGCCTATTAGCTTATAGCTGCCTATATCCTCTTATACTAATAGAGGTAGGATATTAGCTGCTAAGCTTAAGCGTTTTTGATAGCGCTATAGGCTAAAGCTAATACTCTTATTAGCGCTATAATTATCCTTATCGTTAGTAGTTATATTCTTAGCTATTAGGGTTAGGCTAAAGAGGGGAAGCTCTAGAAGATCTATAAAGGAGATAAGGACTTCCTTAATCTTATACTGTAACTTAAGGAGTCTAAGGTTACTATTCTTAATAAGCTAGTTACTTATCTTAAAGAGGGTAGTATAAAAGGTGTTTATAAGTATATAAGCTTATACCTAGTAGAGGTCTCTATTAATATTAGCTAGTATCCCCTACTTAGGCCTAAATATATCTATTATAATATTACTAGCATCTATAATACCTTAGATAATATAGAGGATATATACCTAGCTAATATAGCTAAAGTAGATACTATAGTTAGACTTATCAATAAGGGTGATATTTTCTATAGTTAGGGCTTATACCTCCTACGCCTAGAAGGCGTCTATATTATATATTATAAGATTAAGTATATACTGCTAAAGCTATATAGCTATATTCTCAGTATAGGTAGTAGAGCCCCTATATACACTAAGGTTATTAAGGGCAGCTTAAATATACTTAAGTAGTAGGGGCTTATTCTTAAACTTAGGGTTTATATCTATAAGTTTAGCTATACTTCTACTATTAATCTAACTAACGACTTAGTATAGTATATAGACTACAATCTCTATCTCTAGCCTCTTAGGATATAAGAAGCGCCTGAGGTTAATAAAAGAGAGGTTAAGCGCTACTAATATAGCAGTATAAACCCTCTTATAGGCTTTATTATCTAATATCCTAAGGAGCCCTATTATATATTAAGGGGTGGTGTTAGTGTTATTATAGCTATTAGTAGGGAAAAAGGCAGCCTTAATAATATCCTAAGCGTAAGCTTCCCTATTACTATTACTAGTAGGTAGGGCTATAGATAGTATATTCTAGTCGCTTAGCTTTATATCCTGTATTACATTAAGGGGGAGGGTGTTAAGCGTGTTAAGTACTATCTTAAGCGTTATAAACTAGTAGCTATTAATATAGAGGCTAGCTATCTACTTAAAGGTTAATATATTAAAGGTCTCTAAGCTTAAGCGTGTTTAGTACTAGTAGGTAGCTATATCCTACTACTGCTTATAGTTCTATAATATAATAAGCTAGTAGGTTAGGAAGCCCTTCTTACTACTAAGCTATAGTCCTACTATAAGCTTATAGTTAATAGTGATATATATACTAAGCTTAGTAGCATCTAATACTACTAATATAAGCTGTTTCTAGATCTATCTATAGTTATTAAGTAGGCTTAGGTCTTAGTAGTTAATATATAGTCTTATATTAAAGTTTAGAGGTAGCTTATCTATTATTATAAGTTAAGCTAGTGCTACTTTTACTTCTTAACGTATATATAGGAGGGTTCTATAACTTACTTTTATTATATAGCTTATATATCTATTAGGCGTCTAACTCTGTAGCACCTATTATTTTTATATATTCCTAGAGGGCGTAGAGATAGTACTAGCTAGTTATAACCTTAACTTTAGTCCTATTTATATTAGCCTATTAGAGTAATAAGTGTTCCCTAGTGTCTTTTTTACTATTATTCTAGTTGTCTTACCTGTTTTTAAGGGCTTAGTAGATATCCTTAGCGCTATATAGGACGAATATATAGTTTTTAAGCGCGCTATACTTAAGGCTAACTTTTATAAAGACGTCCTAGAGTTTGCATATATAGGAGGGTTTGATTTAATAGTTATTACCCCTACTCTATATTATATCTATAATATTAATATATAGTTTTATAGTAGCTAAGAGGTAAGGCTTTATAAGTTCTTATACTAACTTTTAATCCTAGAAGGGCTTATTAGATATTTATTATTTATAGCTATAGTGTGTAGGAGTTATATCCTTAGTGCTACGCTTACGTTTTATTATAATAATAATACTATTAAGCATAATAAGGTTTATAAATATTTTATAGTATAGGTGGGTGATATATCTATATATAGGAGGTCCTAATATACTAGTGAATAAGAAGAGGGCGTTATAATATATTCTTACTAGGCTTATATCCTTAGGCTAGTTTATAGTTAGCTATATTAAGGTTAGGCAGACTATATTATTCTACTACGCTCTTCTTTTATACTCCCTTATAAGTCTCATAATAGATATAGCGTTTAAGTAGCCTTTAATTAGAATTTCTATATAGCTAATACTAGCTACTTAGGAATATTATATACCCCTCCCTCCCTCCCTCCCCCTCCCCTCCCTTCTATCTACCTTCTTATATATACTTAGTTTATATTCTACCTTAGGAATATATAAGAGTATTATTCCTATTTAGGATTTACTTCTATCTTTAGTTTCTCTACCTTTATTATGTTATTATAGCTAGAGCTAGGTAATAATTACGTACAGCCTATAGGGGAAGGGGTAGAGGTAATTTAGAGCTTAGATACTTAGATTTACTAGTCTAAATAGCTATAAAAGAAAGCCCTTAAGGGCTTTAGGTAAGGGGGGCACTATAATATAGAATATCTTTTACTTCTTAGAAGATCCTATATATAGTGAATTTTATATAGATAAAGCTTAGGGGAAACTCTAGTAAATAGATATACTTATAAGACGCCTAAATATAAGCTTACTAACTATATCTATTAATATTATTTGTTATTAGCTTAGCGTGAGAAGAAAATATTATTATATCTATTATCCACCTTTAACCTTTTAGTATCTTTACCTCTATCCCTATCTATACTTAAGCTAACCTTAGTTATTATCTAATAATATATACTAAATATCCTTAATAGCTTATAAGATAATTATATAGTGTTTAAAGTATAGAACTATTTAATCTATAATCTAATCTATAGTATATATACTAATAAGTATCTTAGTAGAAGCTAGGATAGAGAGCTATACTTACTATAATTACTATATACCTATTTATATTAATAAGCTTTAGACTATATATACTTATAACCTCTCCCCTTCTAACATATTACGCTCTTTTAAGACGTTCTTATAGTTAGTTAGTACTTATATAAGTTATAATAGAAGTCTATACTCTTTATAGATAAACTATATAACTTATCTAGTGAGCTATAAGTATATATTTTTTATCTTTAGTAAGATATAGATAAGAGGCTAGAGATAGAATTAGAGATATAATAAATACTCTCTCTCTCTATAGCTAATATCTTTTATTAAGGATATCTAGTAGAGGTCTAATAATATTCTTACTTATGCTATCCTATTAGTTACTATATAATACTAGTATATATACGTATTAGATATAGTAGATAAAATATTATTCTAGTTAATTAATAATTTTCTTTAGTAAATCGTGAGATTTATTATAAGCTATAGGAATAGAGAGGGTATAGCTCCTTAATAAACTAGCGTTATATAGGACTTAATAGGTTATTTTAACTTATATATAACTGCACCTATATATTAGGGGTTAGAAGGTATTACTAATTAGTTAGAATATAGTTCTAATCTATTTAAATTTATATAATATACTATATTTAGTCTCAGCCTAATAGGGATAATATAGTTAGTAGAGTAGTAGTTATAATAGGTAGGTATATATTTATAAAGAATATAGAATAATAGTATAATAAAGAAATTATAGAAGTTTATAGAGGTAGTAAGTAAGCTTATTTAAAGTTAGGATTACTTCTTCTTAGTATATATAAACTATCTATATTATTTCCTCCTATATTAGGATACCCCTTATAAAGCTATTTGCTATTTACTTCATCTAAGCTATAAGTTTAATAAGGTAATTAAGTATAGCAGTTAATAGTAGATAAGCTATTATATAATTAGCTGCAATATATTAAGTAATTATAGATAGAGTTAGTAATACCCTTAGTGCACTAAATTATTTATTTATCCCTTTCCTTATATTACTTAATCTATCTATATATCCCTATATACTTTATTTCTACTTAAGTCTGCTATATAAGAAAATATTAGAGTTACTTACTATTACGTTTTATAGTATTTAATACTGTTTACTACTGTTAACTAGTTAAATAATATAGTTTATAATATAAGTAGCCCTCCCTCCTATCTTTCTTTTAGATTTAGCTAGTATTAATATATTAGTTTCTCTCTAATTAATATAATATAGTGTCTAAGCCTACTTCTAGCTAAGTATAGATATATGCTCTAATTACCCTCCCTTCTAAATATCTAAATAGCTATATCTATCTACTCTTACTACTAAGCTGCTTCTATATCTTCTTTCCCTACCTTATAAATACTATATATATTAGCTATTCTCTTATCTCCCTATTAGGGCTATATATATTACCTATAATAATTTATATTAGATTTAAACTATTATCTAGTTTTCTATTTATTTACTACTATCTATATACCTTTTTTTTAATAGAGGGGAGATATAGGGGAGTACTTACTAATTATACTCACTATATATAATATATAGAGTAAAGTAAAATACCTTATAGTTTACTTTAACTATTTAATTAGCTGTATTTAAGGGTAAGAAGCTCTATAGAAGCTATAGGATTAACTAGCTATATATAAACCTAAAGATCTACTTAAGGTTAGGTAAAAAGATAAGTAAGTATATATATAAGATTTAGAGCGTTTCCTCCCTTAAGTGATTATTAGGAGAGTATTATAAGTAGGTAGATTTTGCCTTATTTAGTTTCTATTTAGGTTATAAAAGCTGTTAGGAGCTTTTAGCTAAGTTAGTTAGGTTATCTAGCCTTAATAGTTAAGTCTTAGAAGCCTCTAGGGGCTTCTAGCTGATTAGGTTAGGTTATCTAAATTCTACTATTAGGTTTTAGAAGCCCCTAAAGGCTTATAGCTAACTATAGTAGGGCATCTAGGATCTATAGTTAAGTCTAATTTCTAAGAAGTCCTAGGGGGCTTCTTACTAAATAGGCTAGGTTATCTAGAGGATAACTACTATAGTTAAGTATAGTTAAGTATTAGAAGCCTTAAGGGGCTTCTAACTAATTAGGTTAGGTTATCTAAATTCTATAATTAGGTCCCTTAAAGCCTCTAATAGCTTTTAGTTGAATAGGCTGGGTTATCTAAAGGCTATAGTTAAGTCTGAGAAGTTTTAGAGGGCTTCTTACTGAATAGGCTAAACTATTTAGAGGATTACTATAGTCTAAGTCCTAGAAGCCCTAAGGGGCTTCTAGCTATATGTGATAAGTTATTTAGATTTAAATAGTTAGGTCTAAGAAGCCCTTAGGGGCTTTCTTCTAGTTATATATATTATTCGAACTCTATAGTTAAAGTCCTAGAAGTCCTCCCTATTAGTAGGTTTATAGATACTTATAACTAGTCTGTTCTAGACGTAGAATCTAATATATATCGTCGTCTAATATACTTTCCCTTCGCTAGCCCCCTAGTGCCCCCCTTCTATATTACTCGTTTATTAGCCCTAAAGAGGCCTCTTTCTAGCCTAAATCCTAGCCCTAACCTAACCTATATTAACTAGTAAAACAGCACTACTTAAATTTAGGATTCTAATAGCTAGTTTTTACTAAGTAGAATTTCTAAACTTAGGTTTAAAATTCTAATAACTAGGTTTTATTAAATAGGATTTCTAAACCTAAGTTTAAGATTTTAATAGCTAATCTTTACTAAATAGGATTTCTAAATATAAATTTAAGATTAAATAGGATTTCTAAACCTAAGTTTAGGATTTTAATAATTAGTTTTTACTAAGTAGGATTTCTAAACTTAGGTTTAGGATTCTAATAACTAGTTTTTACTAAATAGGATTTCTAAACCTAAGTTTAAAATTCTAAGAACTAGCTTTTACTAAGTAAGTTTTCTAAACCTATATTTAGAATTTAATAATTATAGTTATTTCTACTTCCCCTAATATAAATTAATTTTTTATCTATATAGCTAGCCCTAACCTTAAACCTTTAGTAGCTGTTTCCTTATATTATAATAATTAAATAATATACCTAAAGTTTAATATAAATAGAATATTTAAGTTTATAGTTATAATGCAGCCTCCTTATAAAAAGACTATAGTAAAATTCACCCTATACGTAAGTATAATTCTAGAAACACTATATAGGCATTTTAACTTATACCCTCTACTAATTAAGGAACATAATATAGAAACCTTATACGTTCCTACTAGTAGGTAAACCCTTATATAAAGTTAAACGCACGCCCTAGCTGAATAGACTAGAAGGCTATATATATTATTAGGAGGCGTAAAGTTAAGAGGTCTATCGCTCTAAGTAGGTAAAAATCACTATGAACAGCTAGAGGCCTAAATAGAAGATTTATTACTATATAACTTATAATAATACTAAAGTAGTAAAGTATTTTATAACTTATTATTCTTTTATAAATATCTATTTTAAAACTTTTTATTTAAATAAAACTTTATAATATTTATAAAATATTTCTAACCTTAACTAGATTTTCAGTAAGTAATATAAGTAATTATTTATATAATACTAACTACTTAGGTTAACTCTTATTAATAAAATAGAAGTAATAATAATAAATTAACTTAGATATATATTATATATATATCCCTAAAAACTAGTAAAACTCTACGTATAGGTTTCATAGGGCCTGCTATTCTCGCTAGGCAGATTATCTATTTATCTAGGCCTCCCCTAGCAGCTAAGAAGCGCTAATTTAAACCCTTATAATCTAATAAATAGCTATAGCTAGATAGAGCTCTACTATATATATAGGTTTAGGATTATTATAGTAAGAAGTTACTAATAAAGTAAGTAAAGTAGGAGAACTAATTAGTTTTAGTTTTTGAACTTAGAACCTAATTAATAGAATATAGAATATAGCGATCTAATTAGTATAGAGGGCACTTTTAAACTCTATAATTTATAGCTAATTAGAGCAAAGTAGCTTTATATAACCTTTTCTCACGCTATTAGAGATAGTAAGATAACCTTTCCTAATAGAAAGCATTCTATTACCTTAAGTACTTCTAATAAAAAAAGCTATTATTCTATAACTTATAAAATAACTAAAACTATAATAATAAGAAGTAATTAAAGTTATTTAGAAATATATAATTAATTTATAGGGATAACTATATAATTATATTAATTATCCTTAAGGGGGTATAATAGATTATAGGAGTTAAAATAATACTTCTTAGTTACTAGAAGTAGTTTAGATAAATAGATAATCTACCTAATAAGAATAATAAGCTTTATAAAAACCACGCGCAGAGTTTTACCTATACTTAGGGATATATAATTAATATATATCTAAGTTAATTTATTAGTTCTATGCTATAGAACCTCCTGCTTAAGTATTATAGTATATTACAGACCAGTTAGCAACTAGGGGTACTTAATATCCTTTGCAGCTACTATCATCTTAGTTAAAGATTTCTTAGCCCTATCAGCAATATTGAGGTCCGCCTCAAAGTTGATAACGTAGTCGTGAATAGAGCTAGATAGGGCGTTATACACTCAGTACCTATAGCCTATGTTATTAAGATAGAAAGCGCCCTTCATATACCCACTAGCACAGATCTTAACCTCAATCAACCCGTCTGCCTCATTTGTCAGTAGCCCCAGACAGTTTTATTTGCTCTGTATAGCTTCAGCATTTCTAGGCTGGAAAGGTCTATTAGGCAACAGAAGACAGGCTAACTGTCGCTGCAGCTAACGGGAATTTCAAATCCAGTCCAGTCTCCGCAGTCAATTAGGCTGCTGAAGCTGGCACTATCCTCAGTTAGGAACCCAGTATGTTTAGTGGGTACCTCCTGATTCCAGCGCTGAATAAGGGAGGTACCCTCTGTGAGAACGGTGAGAATATAGCGGATACCTCCCGATTTTTAGTGAGGATATCGGGAGGAACCAAGTTAACAGCGCCTTCAGGCTAAAGGTTTCAGCAGCTGCTAGTGTGTTAGCAGCGCCTCCTCCGTTAATGCCTTAGGTAGGTAGGCACCTTACTTTACTATGTAGGTATCCATCACGTCGAGGTCACTCGGCCCCTCGCTGGAAGGGCTGGTTTCCACTACCTTACACCAGCACACTGCAGAGGCAACTGACGACCCACCTCCGTTGGCGATCGCAGTGCAAGGGCCTGGTTGAATGAATCGCATCGGAGGATCCAGCCATGCAGGCTTGTTGTTGGAGAAAGACCGGCTCCCGTTGATTGGCCCTTTATGGGATGGGCAGGGTGACTGTGTCTGTTGCATCTGTCGCTCATGTGATCCGAAGCATTAATAAGTCGACAGCAGGCTGTTTGTCGATGGGGGTGCATGACGGAAGAGGACACGGGCGGGAGACGAGACCCATTTTTCGCGTTTCCCCTTTTGAGGCATCTCCAACGCCGACACCATGCAACGCAGCACGCTCTGCCAATAACAGCCCCTGCCACCACAGTCTGCCATCAGCGACTGCCACCACTTTTGAGGAAAGTAAAGCCGCATCTTGACGGCCGCATCGGGAGCATGCACTTATTGGCACTTTTCCTCTCACCGGTCAACGATTCTGCAGCATGTCCTGCAAACACAACGGCCATCCGCAGCTCCTCCGCGTCAACCTGGAACGCGCCGCGAATCGCTGGTCAACGTCGGCGCCCATCATCGGCGTGCAGACAGTCCAATTGGCGCAAGGGGTGAAGCAGAGATGGATTGAGAGACCTGATAAAGTACTTGGACCAAACATCCCCACAGGTCGCAGCGCTTAGAAGATGGGGATTTCCCGTCCCAGAATCCTCTCTTCTCTTTCCTCTCGCTCCCTCCGCCCCGACCCGTGCCACAGAAACACGACATTGCTGCGTGCTGGCAAATGACACTTTCACGCCCTCCCGTGCCCGTCTACTCCGCGTCCGACGATGCATGGCGCGCGCCGGCCGCTGCCTCAACGGCATCAACGACACCGATGCGAAAACCCGATACCCCGGAGGAAAGAACATGCACGCGGTGCTCGCAGCGCCTCGACGGGTGGTGGGAGTACATTCTACACAGCGATCGCTGCCTTAGGTCCAGTCTCCAACGGCTTCGCGAAAGCCCGGGCTGAATGCGGTTGGACTGCTCAGGAACCCCGCGACGGCGGCCCAGTGGAGAAGAAGAAAAGTACTGAGGTCGGAGTCATCCCCACAAGTCTCCTCCCCGAACCGCGGGGCTGCGTCGTCCCTCCGTACGTGCTTTGGTCTGACGGCTTAACAGTGGAGATCGGCCCGACCCATGCAAAGCCGAAAAAGCAACGGTTCTGAAGATCAAGCTTTGAAGCGGGATGGAGACTCGGATAATGGGATCATCACGGGAGCGGACATGTTTCTGGTGGGGGCAGCGCCTTGTCTGAGCATTGTGTGAAGAAGGGTTTTCAGTGGTTCTGACAACCGTCTTTTTACCTCAGTCTTCGCTTGTACTAATACAACACTGAAAGCCACGTCCACTATTCCACGAACACGGTGTCTACGTGACCAACCGGCCCGACAGTTTGAAACCGTGCGACATCAAGTCGGTCGCTGGATGCAACCCCCACGAACAATAATCGAGACGCCTCTCTGCTGGACACAGCTTTTGTCCCATGGCTAATTTCCCGCTTTGCCTTTTATTGTGGTGCATACTTCCGTTTTGCAGCCGTCTTCACTAAATCTGCTGCGCACTTCACACATTTTGGCACTATGCATCTGGGATCTTGCTGACGCAAGCCTTTTGTATTTGGGGCCGATACTCAGCTAAACCCGGGAACTACCACTTCACGAGCTGAGCGAGAAGAATTGAACTTGATATTCACACTTCAACCCCGAGTATTACCCAAGTCCAGCTTAGCCAGCCCTTTGCCATTAGGGGTACTTGCCTGTACCGAAACGACCGACGCTTCTTGTGCCGCTGAGCAACAGAATCATTGGCGCTTCATACTCCATTGTCAAAGGTCGGGCACGAGTCTCGTGTTCATTTCAACCTTGTCTTCCTCTGACCTTGTAATCCTAGGCGTGCCTTTGGTCGTCTTCTGGCTGGGTTTGGGAAGTAGGTCCATGAAGGTCCAGATTGTTCATCCCTGAAGCCACCTGATTGACGTTGTCTTCTGGTTGGGCCGTGGAAGTAGAACCATGAATAGCCAGGTTGTTCAGCTCGGTCGCCACTCGATTGACGTCGTCTTCGGCCGCGGGATTGGTACGTCTGATTCTGCGAAGCTCTGCACCAAACACGTTAGTCTCTGCGATCATGGGCCTCAACTTGACTTACCTCTACTTGCGGCAATCAATGATTGGTGGTCCAGTTCAGCGGGCTCGGAGCCGTCGAGTTCTTTGGCAGCGATGGCCTTCTTGATAGTATCGATGACGTCGCTCGCTGGATAGTTGAGTCGGGATGGGTTGTCCAGAAGTTTGCACAAGACCTTGAGAGAGCTTGCAGACGTTGCAACTTGGCGACCGAGATGGAGAAAGACTGCGGGCGGGCTGAGGTTAAGGGAGCGTTGGACACGATAAAAGCGCACAAGTGCTTTCCAATCTCTCCGGGCCATCTCTTCGTACTGTTGATGATATATCAACTTGAGGACTTCATCGGTGCGATCCCCAAATGAGCGGGTGACGAAGGTGGGCCATGAAACTTCGGCGAGACTGCATTCGCGCATGCGGACAGCAGTCCAGTGTGCAGACCGTAATGCATCCCACAGATCCAAAATGGCGAATTGATCTCTCTGATGTTGTGGAATATCTGTCGCCGCGTTCAGGCGGTTGATCAGTGCGGTCAATTCTGGCGTTGGGTTGCTCAGCTGGGTGATTGTGGAGGGTGGCTGCGCGGGAACTTGTCGTTGGGGCGGTCCGCGATATGGGGCTGTGAACGTCCACCCATCGTTCTGGGACAGACCTGTCGACATGACGAAGATTCAATCGACTCGGCGATATTGATACGGCGTTGGCAATTGTGATTCAGGACGTGGTATGCAGTTGAGCGGGTGAAGTCGCGAAGTGACGCAGTCGCGGGTGGTGCAAACGCAAAATTTGACGAGGTCGATGGTCGACGAACAAGAGGGAAGAGGGCAAAACGCGGTCCTGGAACCTATTGGAAGCATCATTTTGGCAATCGAGAAGGAACGGGCTACTTGGCTTCTTGAGTTCGTCCAGGCAGGTGCCATCGGGGAAGGAAGTAGTAGGTGTCCGGCCTCGGTTGTGGTTGTCTCTTTAGGGTAGGTAACCACAGCATCTGATCCTTGCGTCAATTTGAACGTCGCTCGGTCTGGTTTGTTCCTTCTCTTTTGCTCTGGTCTTGAGGATGTCCTGCAGACTCAACACAAGAATGCAGTTTAGCCAGTGCGCCCCCCATCTTTCCACCATCATCGCCAACCAATTGAGTTGTCACTCAGCCGATAAGAGCTAAGGCAGTCAGCAACACCCGCTGGAATAAATCCGCGATGGGGAACGTTCGCTCCAAAGTTTCAACCTCCAGTGCGAGTCCGGCCACTCTATAAGGACAGTCTCCTGACAATCGCTTCCGGATCAAAATGCACCTTGGAAATCGGCCTGAGTTCACCAGTGCGAACTGGTGCAGGCCCAGACTTGAGTGCTGCCTTCCTACCTTCCTACTTTCCTACCTTCCTGGTGTTCTCTCAATTGTAGGCTCCATTTTCGATGGGCGGTCAGAAAGGACAGTAGATGGGATGTCTGCCTTCTAGATGGAGGACACCAGAGGCAAGAACAAGTGCAACAAATGCTCATCCGCAGGCAATCAATATGACGATGCGTCACCAACCCCAAGTCGTCCAAAATCCATCCCAAACATCATCACCATTGGCCTTGCCGATATTCAAACCATCAGTCTCGTTACAGGCACATATCTTTGATGCAAACATGGCTCAATCCAAACGAAGCTTTCACCGCCTCTTTAACTCCGACGCACAACAAGAGACACTCCGCGACCAACAACCACATCGTCCATACGAGGACAAGTTTGCGAGCGCCTATAGTCAGATCGAATCCTCCACAGAGGCCAATCATTTCATACCCAAACCACCCAGTCCCGTCAACTTCCCAAGTCCTATCAATGATGACAGACATCCAGCTCCCGTTACCCCTGGCCTGCAACCTCCCGAGCCGGAAGTGCTCTTTTCAATACACAGCTTCCAGGGCACCGACGAGGCAACGGCATGCGGATCGTCTTCGGACGAACCATGCGTCAACGAACTCCCACAATCGTATTTGTCCAAGAATGGCCCCAACACCTCCAATCAACCATCTCCGAAGGACGTCGCTGTGCTTGCCGGGTTGCGGAGTATCCAAGTGGCTGCTCGTGAGGCAGTCACGGCTGTCGAGCGTCATGCCGATGCTTTGGACGCGGTATGTGGCCAAATCGCTGCATTTTTGTCGTTCCATATTTCAATCCATGCTAATGCTTGACAGTTCGTCGTCAGTTTTGTACAATACATGAAGATGGAGCAGACTCGAAACACCAGCGATTCCAGCAACGCGTAGTCGCGAAAGCTTGAGACTACTATGCCCCACGTCCTAGAGAAGATCGAGACGGACAACGGCATGGCGAGGAAAGTATTAGGCTGCAGTGCGGAGGCAGGAATGAAATGACCGCGCAAGGATACCTAGTACATGAAAGAACAGACCCAGAGGAGTCATTGAAACCAATGAGAGCCGATATTTTACATCGTGTTTGGTACGGCTCCATGACGAGGCAGAACGCTTCCCGGTCGAAAAGCAGTCGGCATATTCTCAACGGAGCACTAAGAAAACATTGTCAGGGAGCTAAAGGGCCAGCGCATGACGCCCCTCAGCAGTGTATCTCAGCATAAATTACTATACCGAGTTCAAAGCGTGCCCATCGCTATGATTACGTCCCATTTGGTGGCTCGTATTTGCTGTATGACTCACCATCCTCTAGGGTTACTTCATCCCCTTGGGGACATGGCTTATTTGTGTGGTGTCCCTGCGCCTGCTGTCCACTGGCGTCCACCCAAATTTCACCTCTAAAGAGTTAACATCCCTTGTGCTGTCTCAATAGCCCAGGAGAACAGCAAGCCCTCATCATTTGCCCTCCCACCCGCGGTTGATCTGACAATAATTGGCCATCTCTGTACCCTTGAGGCCAAACGCATGCAAGACGATTACCAGGCTTCCCGTCTGTAATGCATCCCCGTACCGCCCGTGGGCTTTTGCCGCCGTTCGGCACACCCCGGCAGGTCTGAACTGACAGGAATCAATCGTGTGTGACTTTTCCATGCCACGTACAATGAGTTTCCCAGCCCTTGGTGAACCCATCATTTTCGACAATTTGGACAGCTTCTATTACGCTCACAGCGCCAATCATGCCGGTCTTATCAATCAGACCCTTGAGGATGCTCTCCTTCGCATTGACCACAGAATTTCAACCAGCAGACTGCATCCGATGCCTGCCCAAACTTGTCGCCTCCCAAAATGGTGACGCCAACCCTCAAGCCAGGGCCTATCAAACTTGTTGATACCTCGGCCAGTAAATACGCCACCAACACCCCAATCACCACTAAGAAGATTGCAGAGAGGAGATACTCAGGAGCCAGAGAAGACCACCGAATTCTCATGCACTGTGCTATGGCGCCTAGTCAGGCGCCGCCGCCAAGCTCGACGAGTCTACACCCTTCCCCGCTCCCGCTCCTAGGTCTGCTCCCACCTACGTGAAAGTTTTCTCTTAAACGAAATCATGTCCTCGCCGTCGCATCCGAGACCGCTGTTCTTCTCCTCTGCTCAAGATTTCTGTTCCTCTTACTACTGCTGAAGTCTCACCGGAAAGCCGCAAAAGAAAAGCGCCAAGTCTGCTTCTGGCTCCTATACTCCTGACGTCGTAAAAGTCATCGTCGAGTTTTCAAGTCAGGCTAATTAACCGGTTGAGCTTCCCAATTCTGTCAAATATGCCAAGTCTGTCGACTGAATTGAGTGTGTGAACTTGGGTTGCATATGTATTACTCCCATGGGGACGACCAATATGCAACGCTCCAGATGCTGGCTAAAACGAACAGCTATGCTGCCATGCCACTTGGTGGGAAAAGGCCCACAAGAGTCTTGTCCTGTCTAAAACAAGTCAAACCCTATATTTATCGACCGTCCTTTGCTTTTGTTAGCCATAAACTCCGATGGCAAGACACGTCACGAGTGCGGGACTCTGGCTTCCTGTGGAAGATGCTCCTCGGAGATAACAACGCCCCTGGAGAGTGCCACGCTCCTCTCCTTCAAGTGTGACCATTTCTTCCCCAAAAGTGACCCAAATACCTGTCGCCTGGCAAAGAAAGTCGCCTGGCGGCCAGAAATCCTTCCACTCAACCAAGGATAATCAATCGCCAATCATGTACTTGCTATCGAAACGTAGGTACCTCAGCTTGTGCTTCCCTCCACCTCCACGAAGACAGGTGGTAGCAGTCAGTTCAAACCCACCCTGTCTGCAAAATTTGCTGATCAAGAGGACGGCGGCAGCTTTGGCGACGGCGGAAAGAAATATAACCCTCGATGTCTTCCGTCAAAGTCATACGGCAGTCAAAAAAGTGCGCCCAAAGTCACGCAGTCCCATTCGAGAATCAGAAGCCGGTCTATCATCTTAGACTGCCCTCTCCTCAGCTGTGTCTCTGACGAATCCACCTTCTTCATTAGCTCACGGCATATCTACAACCGGAATTCTCAGTCGATGATTCTCTTGAGACACGTCATGTTGCCACTTGCATTCCTGTCGAAGCAATCTCATCGATGACAGCATGATAACATTTTGGGGGCGTCGTGGGGTTGACAATTACGAAGGCCTCACCACGTTCATCACGGGACGCCGGGATCAGATCAGTGTTTTCAGGAAACATGTGTCTTCTTCATGGGGTATTCGATATTGCCCACTACATAATTTGAACTCCACCGTTGCACATGCTCAATGCTTCTAACTCGCCATGTTACGTAAGGGACAAGACCAATATGCCTCCTACATTACCCTCGCCTACGATGCCCTCGACTTCAGACCGTCATAGACTTCTTATCATGCAATCAGCCTGAAACGATCAATATACTAAGTGGGCCCCGGGTTGTCTTAGAAGATGCACCGACTGTTCTTGAAATGTCTTCGTAACGAGCATAACACCAGCAGTTGACTATTGAAAGGCTAATGACTAAGCCTTGGGTAGCCTTAAACTACAGCAATTCTTCTAGCGCATAGCCTCCAACGGCAAGAAAGATGCAATTTGATCTTGGCCGAGTCCTTCACTGTATGGAGTAGGCCGCGAAGGCCGTTAGGTTTACCAAAGAAAGAGCCGCAAAGCGAATAGAGAACGCGAATATGACTGTCGGTGCGGCGGCAAGTTGAGGATGCCCAGACGATGGTATAACTATGAAGTCGGTGTCGGAATAGCGCAGTGAGATGTCCACCGCGTTTGCCTTGCATTGTGGTTGGGGTGGCCAAACTGTCATCCGTGGAATCCGTACAATGAAAGCTCTAACCAGATGAATGAACGCCTTTTGAGCGGATGAGAGAAGGCTGATTAGCCAGCCCCGATGTGGAGGTTAAGTAGACTCAAGGCTGAGGAAGAGCGCCCCTTGCGAAAATCGGAACTATGGCAGCTGTCCGAAGAATACGTTTGATAAATCTTTTAATCGGGAGCCAAATGTTTGCACCACTTGATATTCACTTTCTGACAATGGTCAAGACCTGTCATGGTGTCAACGATGGACAGTAGAGACAGTCCAATGCAGAGGTCGAGCTACCAACCTCACAACCGGTGCCCCCGTCCGAGACCCTAAGCTCCCCAGCGGCTTGAGCAGGCAGTATCTTTATGTATGTATCCCACTTCTGGAGATGAATCTCTTGCCATTTCCTAAGTTATAACTGGCAGAGAGAGTCGCTGGTCAAATTGTCCAGGATGCTGGCTTCATAGGCAGAGTTAGGATGTCCATCCGCTTGCACGATGAAACGACTCATGGGGAACGCGAAGTCCATAAGATGGGACCCGTCTACAGAAGACACTATAGCACTATAATACATACGCATGGTTTGCAGTAAGTCCCACAATCCCCGATTTTCAGTTGAGAGGCAGCTAGCCTCAAATCTCAGACCGCACGTTGCTCTTCCGTCACACATGTCAGGCTACTTGCCTTGATCATCTGACTTGACAAGACGTCACAACATGTGTGTTGAAATATGACAAGGCCGGAAGACAATTGGCTATAGTACGTCTTCTAAACCACCCCTAGTCGCAAAGATTCCTTTACATGTCTGTCCGTAGGTTTCATGCGGTGACAGGACGGAGCACCACTCTGAGTCCAATGGTTTCCAAGCAAATTGTATTCTCACACTACGTCGTTCATCTCATTTCAAATCTTCCCATTGTTTTGCCTCGCCAATACTTTCAACGTCGCCGCTTCGATGGGCCTTCTTTGGCGTCAGAGGCTTCGATACCGTTGTTGAAGTCGCATGGCGGCAACGGGTACCACGGTCAGGTCTTGCTCTCGGCCTCACAAAAATGTTAGTAAAGCATGGCACAGATCTGCAGAGCAACATTGATGCAAACCCATATCTGTCAGACTCCTTAGGAATTTCGTCAAGAGCGACATCTTGGTTGGATTCGTTGCTTCGGCTCGCCTGTCCTGGCCACGAGAGGCTCTCCGGATGGGTGGGATACGTTTGCCGCACGCGGGGCGAGGACTGCGTCATCTACGGCTCCCAATGATTCCGCACATGGCAGTGAACACGGAGCCAGCCCGCAGAGTTGTCAGGCCCCCACTGCATGACGTCCTGTATCCAAACGGCGCCGACAAAGGGGCCTTGGTCTTCACCAAGCTTCAACAGCTCGAAAACGACTGCAAGAAACTGTTCCGAGACGTATCCAATCAATGCGTGGCCATGGTCAAGGTTGCAAAGATGAAAGAGCGAGGCGGCAATACTGCGGCCGTCGTCTCTTGTGCACAAGCTCGTCCTGGAAATGTTGTTCTCGGCCAGGAAGGCCAAGATCACTGATCTTGTGTGCACACAGAAAGGGATGGGCATCCGAGATCCGGCCTTGTCGATGGCGAAAATGGAGATGGGAAGGCGGCAGACGGTCTAGTCAAGTGAGGTGAGCTTGAGTCAGGCTATGAGCCGATGATGATGTGATACTGACCTCCGCAGAGTTTGAAAGACACATGTTCTCGACAAACTCAACGGAGAGCCAGGGTCTACCATGCGATAGATGGCAGGAAAGGCTGACTTTGGTTTACCGCGGTCGACACGCACATACTTATGTGTTCAGAGATGAAGAAGCGAGAGTGGGGCGGAGAACTGTGGTGGCTGTGGCGTGTCTCACTCAGCGAAAGAGAAACAACGGCAGGGAAGATGATGAAGAGAGATGCGCACAGATATGTTTTCTAAGTCGCAAGCGATTGGATTCATGGACCAGGGAAAGCCTACGGGAAGCAAACGTCAGATGAGTGGTTCCATGCTTGATATCATTCTCCCCCGGGCACGAGCATCGGTCCTCAGTTTGAGACTGGTGCATTCCAAGTCGAATTATGAAACTCTTCTACTCATACGATGTGATAGGCCTCTGGATAAATGGCAAGAAACATTGCCCGCTACACCGAAGGGCAGAGGGAAATTTTTCCAAAGGATTGACTTGGGTACGAACTCTGCACAACCTGCATGTGAACAAGAGTTTCCGTTCTGTTGCATCTCAAATGACATAGTAACTATGATTCAAAAAGAACCGGAGAGGAGTCTTCTTGGCACGGTTTGACTCGTAGATCGACAGTAGATAACTGGATGCATGTAAGATTACATTTACAACACCCTCCGGCCAGACGGACCTCCGCTCATTGTGCGCAAAATTGTACCACTTACTTTGAGCCATAAAAGATACTCTTCAGGCACTCTGTGCGCCCGGAGCAGTGATTACCGCGATCGAAGATGAAATCCTAGTGCTCGATTTCTTTTGGCCATCAAAGGCTTGCACGTGTCTCGCGTCATACTGGAACGGGGTTTAGTGGGCCCACTGGATTTTTCGGCGTTTTCGGCGTTTAGAGGTCAGATTACTAGCCCCTTTTAAGAGGCGAGAAGTTAGCTCAGATATAATTATTAATCCTCATAGATTAGAGGTAGAATTCACTTATTTTTTAGTAGATTTTCAAGCTTTTAATCCTATTCTTTTTATTTTAGATCTATAAAGTAGATAAGAAGTCCTTTCCTTTTTCTTTTANATCTATAAAGTAGATAAGAAGTCCTTTCCTTTTTCTTTTAAGATCGTAGGCCTTAAAACCGTAGAGTTACGTAGCTACAGTAGCTGTACGCGCTCGAGGGCGCGTACGTACTACTACGTTGCATAGCTCTCGGCCGCCGGGCCTACGACCATTTCAATACATTTTCCGCGCTGCCTGCTCCCATAGCGCAGTTGAAGACTTGAGCTAGTAGAGAGAAATAAAACTCATATGAGAATGTGGTGCCTCAACTCCCAAGTCAAAAGACTTGCCGAGCAGCTTGCAGACGTGTCGAAGCGTTGCTCAACAGAGAGTCTCTTACGCAAAGCCGTGGTCTTCACTCAGTTGGACGACGCCGGAGCATTGATTCAGCCTGGGATGTCTCATTATCAAGAAGCACAGCTTGTTAGCCAATGCGGATAAGGCGTACTTCATATTAATGCCAAGCCATTTAGGACAATAAGGCAGGTGTCATTTATGTGAAGCCAATTGTGATGTAGCCCCTGCTGTTGAGAAACGGGTGAAAACGCAGTCAGAGTAAACTCCCATCGTGCCGATGGGATTTTCTCACAGCCTTGGGGCATCGGAAATGTTACCTACTTGGGCATTAATTACATAAGTCTGCAGTACAGCCGTTGGCAAAGCTCGACCTCCTAGAATCGCAATATGATTGGCAGCTTCGGAACATTTGTGGGTTCATTTCAGACCTACGAAATCATATCCCCCGCGAGCTACCAGCCAGACAATATTGTCGAGGATGAGGGGAGTGTTAGGCGACGAGACTTTCATGTTGATGGGCTAGACTTCCGCTTGTTTACCTGAGTCAACCGCATTGCGGCGAATAGCTATTCTACATTACTGTTGAACGCCGTGAATAAAACACATGCTGGTCTCATTTTCCCATCGAGAAACCAGAAACAGACGCCCCAGTAATCAGTTCAAGGCACCAGCACCCCCGAAGTCTCATTTTTGGAGGCGATACTCGTTCCAAAAGCTATGCATCCGAGCTGTCTGGCCCAATGTGAACTCTTCGTAACATGAACTGGTTGCCACTAAGCTTTTGATCATTGCAGCAGCATTTCTTAATATTACTTACTCAACAGAACAATCCATGTAATTATGAATGGAATCAAGACCAGGATAATCAGGGCAGGAATCACAGCTAATGTGGCTTCCCTCGGAAAAGCTGGCCTGTGGGGGGGGGTTGTCAACAAAGTCACCATGACCATCGCAACCGTCCTGGAAGGTGTGGTACAGACCAAAACCCAATATCCAATCTCGTGAACGGAAGTCTTCCCGAGGTTATAGTAGGTGTTATCGCCGCTAGGAACAGTAGATAAAACGATGCCACAGCTGTCTAGAGGGAGTGCTTCCGGTTTGGTGGTGATATTTATTAGCAAGAAGCAAAGACCTAGAGCGCCGAACATAGAGCTCATTAAGTGCACATTAAGACTACCATAGTCGCTGTTGCAAAGGTTCAGCTTCATAGCAGTAGTGTCACCCCATTCAGACCAGCTGCTGTTGATAGTGCAGGTGGTCTCAATCAAATCGAACGAGACCTAGTAGGGAGAAAAGTCAGGGTTCATAACGGCCAGCTGATCCAACAACATCTTATCTTATTAAATCATAAGAGAAGTAGCTAATAGAGATCTCCTTAGGGTTTAGTTACAGTCAGATACCTATCTGCTACTTTGTTAGAGGCGGCGACGACGTGGAAGTAAGTAGGCACTTTAATATCATCTTCTAGACCGGAGAATCCGTTAGCAGTCTTGTCCCTCTCCAGCCCAGCAAGCCTCTTAGACATCTCTATATGCTCGGCAGAGGGCTCTTTAGTGCCGCAGCTAAAAGACTAAGCTTGGCCACCAATAGCGAAGGTGACGAGAAACAACATAGAGAGCTTTGCTTGCATCTTACAAATCAGATAAAGGTTCGTTCAATATAAGGAGTAAAAGATGACAAATAAAGTTCAGGTCCAGAGTTCATCAAAAGGAAATAATGGACTTTTTAACCCAGCGAGCGTACGTCAAGCTGCCCATGATTCTAGTTCAGAGGGCTTACAGTTTTATCGTATTCTAATTTCAGTCTGACTGTGACGAAGCCGCCTGCCTATTTTCCTACGCCCATGTAACCTTCTAGATCTGGTCGTCACTACGCGTGAAAATAGAGCTCCACTTGAACAGCAGTCAAGGTAGCATCCTAACCAGATCGATCAGCTGAAGTTCAACAGCATATGTAGGAGGCGGCTTCAAACCATCCTTCTCATCACATGCATTATATGGAATTTATTTACCATTAGGACGACCCAGATTGGAAGAATATCTCAGACGCTCCCTCCCAAGCGCCACTTAGATAGTTTCTTCGATACTCAACAGCATAGAGCTAGGGCCTAGATATCTGAGAGTTTGAGGAGATAGTTCTTAGAAGATCATCTCCATCATTGCTGTCGTGTGTAGCGTCGGCGTCCCTGTTGATAGAAATGAAGAAGTGTTTGGGCCTGTGCTGCGTAAATATCATGCAATGATATAGAGAATATGAAACTGTGGTGTTAGAGAATCTTTTACACGGAACAACGCAATAGCAGTACTCTCATAATGCGGTTTACTTATACGAAACGGTTTTCTTCATGTTAGAAGCCATGGCCTGGGATTCCGGCAAAAGCATCTAGCCGTCCTCCGAGCCCACCCCTTCCCAGATTGGATGCTAACTTGATGAGTTTAACGATGCTTTTGTCAACGGTCGAAATTTTAGATAAAACAGGCACCCGATTACGTGTTTTCGAGGCTGATTTCTGAGAGAGAACAACAGATACTTTTTAGTGTTGAGGTGTTATCTTAGAGCAAGCGAGGGTAGACATCTATGATGGTTTCAGACCTTGAAAAAACCTCGCTAGATACATAACGCAAAACTCGTTATAAATGCACTAGCTTCTGTCACAACTATGACTGACCAGTCGTATCATTCACGTCTATAAGTGGTAGGCGAATTCAAACTTCAGCTGAGGTAGCTAGTTGCACATAGTGTAAGTAACGCGAATAACGTGGGTCTAATGTTTAGAGACGAACTCAGCTCAAACTATAAGCAGAAGTTCCAGGCTACCTTCGATGCTGCTAGGAGGCTGTTATAAGGTACTACTGACGAAACTAAGGCTGGAATCTTAAAAACCTTTACTGAAGGTTTCATTAAGATATAATTCAGACACGCCGATCTCAGAAAGATAGGTGTCAACCGTTATATCTTATAATAGGATGTCGTTCTTTTTATGCTAAATCCACAAGTTGAAAAGCTAGCAGTAGCCTGAGTAAAAGAATTACTAACACCTTTAATATAATAATTAAACTAAGTTAAATAAGGATATTAAGTTAAATTAAAAGGCTTAGATTTCCTTCTTAGGTCTTTAGCGTCCTTAGCAAAACCTAAGAGCAAATTAATATTATTCTCATATAGATAGAGTAAGCATAAATTAGACTTTATATAAGTATATTAGGAGGGACCTATTACAACCTATAAGTAAGGATAATAGTTAGTTAACCTACCTTAGGCGTTAGGCGGCTAGGATAGGATATTTATACTATAGGATTATAGGAATAATAGGAACTTACTTAGTAATAAAAGAACTATAGTATAAGTTATATAATAATAAGATAAGACTAAGTAGATAATATAGATTACTAAGTATTTAGTAAGAACTACTAAGTACTTATTAGTAATTACTAAATACTTATTAGTACTTAGTTAAGAATTAGTAATTAAATAAAAGAACTATTTAAAACTTATATATAGTATAACCTTAAGCTTAGTTTATAATTAGATTTCTATAGCTCTTTAGTAATTAACTTAGTATTTATCTTTATAAATACTTTTAGCTTACTTTTACTATAAATTACTTATTAAGTTTAAGACTAATTACTTTAGTCTCTAAAAGACCTAATTTACTATAGCTTATAACTTCTAACTTAGACTATAACCTTAATATACTATTATAATATATTAATCCCTAGCTTCTATTAGTAGACCTTACTATTAGATAGCTAACTATAACACTTTAATTACTTTTATTTAGTAAGTTAACTATTAATACTTACTAATAGTAAAATAATAAGTATATCTTTATATACCTCTATTAAGTTACTTACTCTAGAGACCTCCTCTTCTTTATAGTAATTAGTTTAGAACCTAGCTAAAGAACTTAAAGGAGCTTCTATAGTAGTAGACTTTAATAATAAGGTAACTCTAAAGAAAAATACCTATAAATACCTTTAAACTAGAGTTAAGAAAGGAGATAATAATATTACTAAAGTCTAAATTATATATAATAATACTACTATAGAACTTTAAGGTTTTAAAGAAATAATATAATAACTAGGAAATAACCTCTAGTATATTATAGACCTAGAAAATAAAGTTATTTAATTTAGAGGATAAAATAGTAATACTAATATTAAAAAACTCTAAGAAGAAATCTATACTTTATATATAGTTATTAATATTATTATAACCCCTACTAGAGGATAATAGAAGCTTAAGTTTAATACCTTAATTATTTATAATAATACTTCTAGATAACTTAAGTTATTCTTAATCTAAGTTAAGAACTACTAGAACTTCTATTATAAGGATTTTATTAACTAAACTAAGAAAGTTATTTATATTACTACTTACTTATAAAAATAAACTTTTAAGTAGTTTAAACTTATTTAAAAAGAGTTCTTTAAGTATAAAACTTTAAATAAATATTCTATTAAAATTTATAATATCTATAGTAACTTTAAGGGATTTAAAAATACTCTCTACTCTCTCTTCTAAAACTTTAATAAAAAATAATAAACTAAGAGAGATCTTATATAGTTATAATAGATAAAGTTAACTAAAAAATATACTACTATATTTAGATAACTTAATATCTAATTTAACCTTATTAAAGAAACTAAGATCTTTATATTCTATTAAGGACTTAAGGATAAAATTAAAGATAAGATTATTAAGATTAACTATCCTAAAGACTTTCTTTAGTATACTAACTTTACTATTAAGATTAATAATTAACTTTTTAAGTATTATAAGGAAAAAGGTAAAAAATAATAAGGACTAAATTCTAAATATAAGTATTAATAGTAACCTTATTAGAAGTTTAACCCTTAGTAGAATAATAATAGACTTTATAATAACTAAAATAATACTTATTAGAGTATTATTTATAGATAGTATAGTAGACCTATAGATTTTAATATAATAATTAAACTTAATAATAAAAAACTATAGAACTTTAAGTATTATAACTATAATAAATAAGAATATATTACTAAAGACTATAAGTAGCTTAAGAAACTTCCCTAGAAACTAGTAGCTAAATAGCCCTAATAAGTTAATACTATTACTAAAGTTCTATATATATCTTAGTATTAAACTAAATATTATAATAATAATTATTAAATCTACCTTAAAGATAAGGAAATATTAAGATACTACCTAAGGGATAGTAACTCTAAATAGTTTAAATATAATATAACTATACTAGATATATATCTAAGAACTTTAGTAATAATATATATTAGTAATAATAAGATCTATAAAAAAACTTAAGAATAACTTAATAAGATATTATAAGTATAGTAACTTAAACTAATTCTTAGTTTTACTCTAAAAATAACTAATAGCTAAGGTTAAACTAGTTATAAACTCTTAAACTAAACTACCTATATAATACTAGAGGAATAAATAAAAAAAGGATCTAATAATAAGCTAGATTACTAATATAACCTCCTAGAAGAATAGTAACTATTTAATCTTATAAATAACTAGACTTTTAGAGAAAGAGAAGGTTTTCTTTATAACTTAGATAAACTTTATAATATTATATACTAATATACTTAAGTAGAGATTACTTATAGACTTACCTCTAATATAAATAATACTAGTTCTAAAGAGGAATCTAAGAAGGATAATATACCTAAATAAATTATATATAAGTAAATTAATTTATATAATAATAAATAGTTTATTAAACTTTATAATATACTTAATATAGAACTAAGAATATATTACACCTTATAACTTAAGACTAAGGATTACCCCTACTTTAGAATTACTAACTTTAACTATTAATATATCTTTTAGGTATAATATTTCTTTAACTATTATAAAATCTATATAGGAGATAAGTATAACTACTGTTTTTAATTTAGGTAATATAATAATAGCCCTCTATAAAATATTTATACTATATATACTCTTACTAAATAGGAACTTAGAAAGTTTAATAGTAATATCGCTATATTTACCTCTAGCTAATAATTTCCTATAGAATACCTCTATAATAAATAAATAAAATAAGATAAATACTAATATAATAAATACTAGATCTATTATAAAGAAAAAGTATATACCTAGAGAATTATAAAGAATAGACCTTAACCTCTTTAGGTTAAGTATTATAAAAATAGCTTTATAAAGGTATAATAGGAAGGAAAATAAATCACCTACTTAAGATACTTAGAGTAGTTAAAAAACTAAACTTACTTATTAATATAAAACTATAATAAATAATAAAGAAAAAGTTTATCTATTAAATATTATAAAGATATTAAAGTAATATAAAACTTAAAGTTACTATTAATTAATAGATAATACTTATATTAATTAATAATAAAACTAAAGTAAACTTTATTACCCCCTAAGTTATTAACTAACTAAAAGTACTATAGGGAGGAAAGGAATAACTATATTAGTTATATATAGTAAAAGGAGAAGAATTTAAGTATAAAGGAGGTACTATCTATAATAAGATTATATCTCTTAAAATAAGCTATTTAAATAAAAATAAAAGAATTTAATTTAATATTACTAACTTAGGAATATATAATATAGTATTAGGACTACTTTAGTTATAGATAAGTAACTTATAGATAGATTAGAGTAAAAGCTAACTCTATTAGGACTATAATAACTTAGTCCTTAAGTAGTTTTATTAAAAATAGGTTTTAAATAAACTAATACTATATAAAATAATAAGATAATATATCTACTACTTTAAGGTAAAAGAAGCTATATTATAACTATTAAGTATAATAGATCTTAAATAAAAGAATAATCTACTTCTATCTATCCTAAAAGAATATAGAGTTTATAAAAAACTCTTTATAGCTAAATTAGAGACTAAACTACTTAAATATATTAGTTTTAATTATAAAATCCCCCTTAAAAAAAGAAAAGAACTATAATTTAATAAAATCTATAGATTTAACTTAATAGAAATAGAAACTTTAAATAAATACTTTAAAGAAAACCTTAAGAAAGGTTATATTAGACCTTTAATATTACTAATAAAAAGCTTAATCTTATTTATATTTAAAAAGAATAGAAAACTATAACTATATATTAATTACTATATACTTAACGAAATAATAATTAAGAATTACTACTTATTACTCCTTATAAATAAAATAAAATAACTTCTATATAAAGTTAACTAGTTTATAGCTCTTAATTTTAAAAAGGCTTATAATTTAATCTAAATAAAATAAAGCGAAAAATAAAAAACTACTTTTTAGATATAAAAAAGATATTTTAAATACCTTATTATACCTTTTAGTTTTACTAATATCCCTATAATATTCTAGAATATAATTAATATAATATTATATAAATATATTAATATCTATATAGTTATCTACCTAGATAATATCCTTATCTTCTTACCTATACTTAAGAAGTATAAAGAAGATATTTATTATATCCTATAAGCTCTTTAAAAAGTTAAACTTTTAATTAAACTTAAAAAAAGTGAATTTTATATATAAAAAATAGAATACTTTAGATTTACTATTACTTCTAAAAAGGTTTATATATTAGAAAATAAAATTAAAGTTATTAAAGAATAGCTAGTACCTAATAACTTTAAGGAAGTTTAAGAATTCTTAAAGTTTATTAACTTCTACTATAAGTTTATTAAAAACTATAGTAAAATTAATATAGCTCTTACTAGCTTTAGCTATAAAAATATATCTTTTATATAAGAAGAACTATAATAAATAGTATTTTAGAAGATTAAGGACCTTATTACTAGTAAACCTATCCTAATTATTTTAAACCTAATAAAATAATTTAAAATAAAGCTTAATATATCTAACTATATAATTAGAGTATAACTATTATAATAAGACTTAGAAGGATAACTATACCCCTATACCTTCTTCTCTTATAAGCTTTATAGACTAGAACTTAACTATTAAATTTATAATAAAAAGCTTATAGTAATTATTAAAGCTTTTAAAGAGTAAAGACCTAAACTTTTAGGAACTATCTATAAAGTACTTATATATTTAGATTATAAGAACCTATTATATTTTATAACTTTAAAAGTATTAAATAAATAATAGATTAGATAGTTAGAATTCTTATTTAAATTTAACTTCTAAATTATTTATTAAAAAGGATTAGAAAATAGTAGAGCTAATACTCTTAGTTAATAACTAAATTATAATATCCTAATACCTAAAGAAACCTAAGTAATTCTTAAATAATAAAATAATAAAAACCTAATATTAATAGCTAAACTCTTAATAATAACTAAATAATCTAATACTAGCTTACTTAGTAAACTAAATAATAAAGTAATTATAGAATTTTATATATACTTTATATATAGTTACTAAGGAATTATAGAAACCTAGAAATAATTATAATAATAATATAGAGAAAAGGTTATAAGAGAATGTATAGTAAAAGCAATTAAGGATTATAAAGTATATCTTAAAAGTAAATTTACTTAATATTAACCTTATAGTATATTATAATTTTTACTTATACTATAAACTACTTAGTAATCTATATCCCTTAACTTTATTATTAAATTACTAAAGTCTTAAGAACTTCTTATAGGAGTATATT